>NW_024542459.1:0-13073 GCF_016758785.1 Suillus bovinus | reverse complement strand
GCCCGTTATAGATAGTTTCTCGTTGTCTCGTATAAAACATATTCTCTCGGTGTCTCGGTTCTCGGTCAGTCAAGCTTAGCAAGACACCACAATAGCAAAAAAAAATAGCAAAAATCACGCAAAATCAAGCCAAGTCCGCATGAGGTTTTTGCCTAAAGCTACGCCTCAGATCAAGCCATGCAATAGCAAACAAATAGCAAAAATCACGCAAAATCAAGCCAAGTCTGAACAAGGTTTTTGCCTCAAGCTACGCCTCAGATCAAGCAAATATCAAGCAAAGTCAAGCTCAGTCCTGACGAGGTTTTCGCCTCACCCTACGCCTCAAGATCAAGCAAAGTCAAGCCCAGTCCTGACGAGATTTTCGCCTTCCCTTACCCTTCAGATCAAGCAAAATCAAGCGACGCAATAGCAAAAAAAATAGCAAAAATCAAGCAAAAGTCAAGCAAAGTCAAGCAAAGTCAAGCAAAGTCTGAACGAGGTTTCGACCTGGGCCATAAGGAAATATGATGGCAAAAAATCAAGAAGACAAGCAAAAGACAAGGATAAGGATCACGATCACGATACAATAAGCAAGTCAAGGATAAGAAATGCGATAGTCAAGACTACAATAAGCGAGGACTACGATACGATAAGCAAGTCAAGGATAAGAAACACGACACCATAGGATACGATACGATAGTCAAGACAACGATAAGAAACCCAATGGACTACATTACGATAACTTACGATAACAATACAATAGTCAAGGATAAGCAGGATAAGCAGGGCAATCATATTCAGATTCCCCCCACCCGTTAGCTCTCTCGTTGTCTCGGATAAAAACATATTCTCTCGGTGTCTCGGTTCTCGGTCAGTTAGCTCAGCAAGACACTACAATACACCACGACAGTCAAGACAAGGACAAGGAATAAAATACGCTAGCACAGCAAGACAAGCGACGCAATAGCAAAAAAATAGCAAAAATCACGCAAAATCAACCCAAGTCTGAACGAGGTTTTCGCCTTCGCTTACGCTTCAGATCAAGCCATGCAACAGCAAAATCACGCAAAATCAAACCAAGACAAGCACTACGATAGCCAAGACAATGAAATCAAAGTCACCACCCCAGACAAGCAAGATTATGGAGCAATCTAGACAATAGAAAGAAAACAAGCAAGCACAGACAGGCACAGTCAAGGCAAGACTACGAAATGAAGGTCAAGAGATCTAGACAACAGAAATAAGCAGGCATCAGCTTATTTTCAAAAATCAGGCAACGCGATACCAACACAATCCAAAGCCAAGTCGAGCCCAGTCCTGACCAGGTTTTCGCCTAAACCTACGCCTCAGATCAAGAAAAAATCAAGCAAAGTCGAGCCCAGTCCAAACAAGAATTTCGCCTCACGCCATGCCTCAAGATCAAGCAAAAAAACAGCAAAAATCAAGCAAAGTCAAGCCCAGTCCTGACCAGGTTTTCGCCTTTCGCTCACACTTCAGATCAAGCAAAATCAAGCAAAAATCAAGCAAAGTCAAGCAAAGCCCGAACAAGGTTTTCGCCTCAGGCCACGCATCAGATCAAGGAAAAATCAAGGAAAATCGAACCAAGGTTCCGACCTTCGCCAAAGAATCACTCCAGACAAGGATAAGGTCAAGCAAAACAATAGTCGAGACCACAACAACAAGGGCAACAGTGGATCACAGAGAACAAGCAAACAACAAGATACGCCTCACTACGATGACAAGAGAAATACAAGGCAAAAAAGACTACGACAGAATAAAGCAAATGACAAGATCTGCTAAACTACGATCAACAAGGGAAACGCCCCAGTTAGCGCTAGCTTCGGTTCGAACCACCCAGTTAGAGCTAGGTTTGGTTCAAAACCACCGCCACCCCGGTTAGAGCTAGGTTCGTTTTAGCTCGCTTAGGTCAAGAATGTATTGTCTCGGTGTCTCGTTTCTCGGAACAAATAATATGACAGCGAGACAATACAAAAGAACAAAACAACGCCCCATAACAAAAATCAAGCCATATCAAAACGAAATTCCGTCCTCGCCAATACAAATGCGCACGACCAATACGACAGCGAGACAAAGCAAAGCCAATACAAGACTACGATAGCAAGACGATACAAGAGAACGAAACAGCGCCCTATAACAAAAATCAAGGAAAATCAAGCAATGTCGAAACGAAATTCCGTCCTAGCCAGACGCAAGAATACGATCAGGGAACGCCCAAAAACACAAAAATCAAGCAAAATGAAGTCAAGCGAAAATGAGATTCTGGCCTCACCAGACGCATCAAAGACTACGACAACATCGATCAAAAATCGCAAAAATCAAGCAAAACAAAGTCAAGTCAAAACGAGGTTCTGTCCTCGGCCTGCCCGCCACCCGAGACAAGCGCCACGACAAGCAAGACCACGAAATGAAAGACAATCCATCGATCAAGGAAAGTCAAGCGAAACAAAGCAGACAAGAAACAGACAAGCCAGAGCACAACAACAACATTCCACGAAAAATGAAGCTAATCGGAGATGCAATCGAGATGCAACATGCAAGACAATGCATCCAGGAAGATCTCTGTAATAAATCACATCAAATCAGCACGCATGCATGAAGATTTCTGCAAGAAATATTCCCATGATCTCACACAAAATAAGCTGACGCCTGCCTATTCCGAATGCCTATGCACTATGCGCCACCTCGCGCTACCGTTGTAAAAACCCAAAAATCAAGCAAAGTCAAACAAAGTCTGAAAGAGGATTCGACCCGGGCCACAAGGATAAGGAATATGAAAGTCAAGACTATGACAGCAAAAAATCAAGAAAACAAGCAAAACGCAACGACAAGGAAGTCAAGGATAAGCAACACGATACAATACGATAGTCAAGACAAGGATAAGAAACGCGACAGACTACGATACGATAGTCAAGGATAAGGATAAGCAGGGCAATCATACCTTAGATTTCCCCCACCCCCCGCCCGTTAGAGATAGGTTTCTCGTTGTCTCGTATAAAAACATATTCTCTCGGTGTCTCGGTTCTCGGTCAGTCAAGCTTAGCAAGACACCACAATAGCAAAAAAAAATAGCAAAAATCACGCAAAATCAAGCCAAGTCCGCATGAGGTTTTTGCCTAAAGCTACGCCTCAGATCAAGCCATGCAATAGCAAACAAATAGCAAAAATCACGCAAAATCAAGCCAAGTCTGAACAAGGTTTTTGCCTCAAGCTACGCCTCAGATCAAGCAAATATCAAGCAAAGTCAAGCTCAGTCCTGACGAGGTTTTCGCCTCACCCTACGCCTCAAGATCAAGCAAAGTCAAGCCCAGTCCTGACGAGATTTTCGCCTTCCCTTACCCTTCAGATCAAGCAAAATCAAGCGACGCAATAGCAAAAAAAATAGCAAAAATCAAGCAAAAGTCAAGCAAAGTCAAGCAAAGTCAAGCAAAGTCTGAACGAGGTTTCGACCTGGGCCATAAGGAAATATGATGGCAAAAAATCAAGAAGACAAGCAAAAGACAAGGATAAGGATCACGATCACGATACAATAAGCAAGTCAAGGATAAGAAATGCGATAGTCAAGACTACAATAAGCGAGGACTACGATACGATAAGCAAGTCAAGGATAAGAAACACGACACCATAGGATACGATACGATAGTCAAGACAACGATAAGAAACCCAATGGACTACATTACGATAACTTACGATAACAATACAATAGTCAAGGATAAGCAGGATAAGCAGGGCAATCATATTCAGATTCCCCCCACCCGTTAGCTCTCTCGTTGTCTCGGATAAAAACATATTCTCTCGGTGTCTCGGTTCTCGGTCAGTTAGCTCAGCAAGACACTACAATACACCACGACAGTCAAGACAAGGACAAGGAATAAAATACGCTAGCACAGCAAGACAAGCGACGCAATAGCAAAAAAATAGCAAAAATCACGCAAAATCAACCCAAGTCTGAACGAGGTTTTCGCCTTCGCTTACGCTTCAGATCAAGCCATGCAACAGCAAAATCACGCAAAATCAAACCAAGACAAGCACTACGATAGCCAAGACAATGAAATCAAAGTCACCACCCCAGACAAGCAAGATTATGGAGCAATCTAGACAATAGAAAGAAAACAAGCAAGCACAGACAGGCACAGTCAAGGCAAGACTACGAAATGAAGGTCAAGAGATCTAGACAACAGAAATAAGCAGGCATCAGCTTATTTTCAAAAATCAGGCAACGCGATACCAACACAATCCAAAGCCAAGTCGAGCCCAGTCCTGACCAGGTTTTCGCCTAAACCTACGCCTCAGATCAAGAAAAAATCAAGCAAAGTCGAGCCCAGTCCAAACAAGAATTTCGCCTCACGCCATGCCTCAAGATCAAGCAAAAAAACAGCAAAAATCAAGCAAAGTCAAGCCCAGTCCTGACCAGGTTTTCGCCTTTCGCTCACACTTCAGATCAAGCAAAATCAAGCAAAAATCAAGCAAAGTCAAGCAAAGCCCGAACAAGGTTTTCGCCTCAGGCCACGCATCAGATCAAGGAAAAATCAAGGAAAATCGAACCAAGGTTCCGACCTTCGCCAAAGAATCACTCCAGACAAGGATAAGGTCAAGCAAAACAATAGTCGAGACCACAACAACAAGGGCAACAGTGGATCACAGAGAACAAGCAAACAACAAGATACGCCTCACTACGATGACAAGAGAAATACAAGGCAAAAAAGACTACGACAGAATAAAGCAAATGACAAGATCTGCTAAACTACGATCAACAAGGGAAACGCCCCAGTTAGCGCTAGCTTCGGTTCGAACCACCCAGTTAGAGCTAGGTTTGGTTCAAAACCACCGCCACCCCGGTTAGAGCTAGGTTCGTTTTAGCTCGCTTAGGTCAAGAATGTATTGTCTCGGTGTCTCGTTTCTCGGAACAAATAATATGACAGCGAGACAATACAAAAGAACAAAACAACGCCCCATAACAAAAATCAAGCCATATCAAAACGAAATTCCGTCCTCGCCAATACAAATGCGCACGACCAATACGACAGCGAGACAAAGCAAAGCCAATACAAGACTACGATAGCAAGACGATACAAGAGAACGAAACAGCGCCCTATAACAAAAATCAAGGAAAATCAAGCAATGTCGAAACGAAATTCCGTCCTAGCCAGACGCAAGAATACGATCAGGGAACGCCCAAAAACACAAAAATCAAGCAAAATGAAGTCAAGCGAAAATGAGATTCTGGCCTCACCAGACGCATCAAAGACTACGACAACATCGATCAAAAATCGCAAAAATCAAGCAAAACAAAGTCAAGTCAAAACGAGGTTCTGTCCTCGGCCTGCCCGCCACCCGAGACAAGCGCCACGACAAGCAAGACCACGAAATGAAAGACAATCCATCGATCAAGGAAAGTCAAGCGAAACAAAGCAGACAAGAAACAGACAAGCCAGAGCACAACAACAACATTCCACGAAAAATGAAGCTAATCGGAGATGCAATCGAGATGCAACATGCAAGACAATGCATCCAGGAAGATCTCTGTAATAAATCACATCAAATCAGCACGCATGCATGAAGATTTCTGCAAGAAATATTCCCATGATCTCACACAAAATAAGCTGACGCCTGCCTATTCCGAATGCCTATGCACTATGCGCCACCTCGCGCTACCGTTGTAAAAACCCAAAAATCAAGCAAAGTCAAACAAAGTCTGAAAGAGGATTCGACCCGGGCCACAAGGATAAGGAATATGAAAGTCAAGACTATGACAGCAAAAAATCAAGAAAACAAGCAAAACGCAACGACAAGGAAGTCAAGGATAAGCAACACGATACAATACGATAGTCAAGACAAGGATAAGAAACGCGACAGACTACGATACGATAGTCAAGGATAAGGATAAGCAGGGCAATCATACCTTAGATTTCCCCCACCCCCCGCCCGTTAGAGATAGGTTTCTCGTTGTCTCGTATAAAAACATATTCTCTCGGTGTCTCGGTTCTCGGTCAGTCAAGCTTAGCAAGACACCACAATAGCAAAAAAAAATAGCAAAAATCACGCAAAATCAAGCCAAGTCCGCATGAGGTTTTTGCCTAAAGCTACGCCTCAGATCAAGCCATGCAATAGCAAACAAATAGCAAAAATCACGCAAAATCAAGCCAAGTCTGAACAAGGTTTTTGCCTCAAGCTACGCCTCAGATCAAGCAAATATCAAGCAAAGTCAAGCTCAGTCCTGACGAGGTTTTCGCCTCACCCTACGCCTCAAGATCAAGCAAAGTCAAGCCCAGTCCTGACGAGATTTTCGCCTTCCCTTACCCTTCAGATCAAGCAAAATCAAGCGACGCAATAGCAAAAAAAATAGCAAAAATCAAGCAAAAGTCAAGCAAAGTCAAGCAAAGTCAAGCAAAGTCTGAACGAGGTTTCGACCTGGGCCATAAGGAAATATGATGGCAAAAAATCAAGAAGACAAGCAAAAGACAAGGATAAGGATCACGATCACGATACAATAAGCAAGTCAAGGATAAGAAATGCGATAGTCAAGACTACAATAAGCGAGGACTACGATACGATAAGCAAGTCAAGGATAAGAAACACGACACCATAGGATACGATACGATAGTCAAGACAACGATAAGAAACCCAATGGACTACATTACGATAACTTACGATAACAATACAATAGTCAAGGATAAGCAGGATAAGCAGGGCAATCATATTCAGATTCCCCCCACCCGTTAGCTCTCTCGTTGTCTCGGATAAAAACATATTCTCTCGGTGTCTCGGTTCTCGGTCAGTTAGCTCAGCAAGACACTACAATACACCACGACAGTCAAGACAAGGACAAGGAATAAAATACGCTAGCACAGCAAGACAAGCGACGCAATAGCAAAAAAATAGCAAAAATCACGCAAAATCAACCCAAGTCTGAACGAGGTTTTCGCCTTCGCTTACGCTTCAGATCAAGCCATGCAACAGCAAAATCACGCAAAATCAAACCAAGACAAGCACTACGATAGCCAAGACAATGAAATCAAAGTCACCACCCCAGACAAGCAAGATTATGGAGCAATCTAGACAATAGAAAGAAAACAAGCAAGCACAGACAGGCACAGTCAAGGCAAGACTACGAAATGAAGGTCAAGAGATCTAGACAACAGAAATAAGCAGGCATCAGCTTATTTTCAAAAATCAGGCAACGCGATACCAACACAATCCAAAGCCAAGTCGAGCCCAGTCCTGACCAGGTTTTCGCCTAAACCTACGCCTCAGATCAAGAAAAAATCAAGCAAAGTCGAGCCCAGTCCAAACAAGAATTTCGCCTCACGCCATGCCTCAAGATCAAGCAAAAAAACAGCAAAAATCAAGCAAAGTCAAGCCCAGTCCTGACCAGGTTTTCGCCTTTCGCTCACACTTCAGATCAAGCAAAATCAAGCAAAAATCAAGCAAAGTCAAGCAAAGCCCGAACAAGGTTTTCGCCTCAGGCCACGCATCAGATCAAGGAAAAATCAAGGAAAATCGAACCAAGGTTCCGACCTTCGCCAAAGAATCACTCCAGACAAGGATAAGGTCAAGCAAAACAATAGTCGAGACCACAACAACAAGGGCAACAGTGGATCACAGAGAACAAGCAAACAACAAGATACGCCTCACTACGATGACAAGAGAAATACAAGGCAAAAAAGACTACGACAGAATAAAGCAAATGACAAGATCTGCTAAACTACGATCAACAAGGGAAACGCCCCAGTTAGCGCTAGCTTCGGTTCGAACCACCCAGTTAGAGCTAGGTTTGGTTCAAAACCACCGCCACCCCGGTTAGAGCTAGGTTCGTTTTAGCTCGCTTAGGTCAAGAATGTATTGTCTCGGTGTCTCGTTTCTCGGAACAAATAATATGACAGCGAGACAATACAAAAGAACAAAACAACGCCCCATAACAAAAATCAAGCCATATCAAAACGAAATTCCGTCCTCGCCAATACAAATGCGCACGACCAATACGACAGCGAGACAAAGCAAAGCCAATACAAGACTACGATAGCAAGACGATACAAGAGAACGAAACAGCGCCCTATAACAAAAATCAAGGAAAATCAAGCAATGTCGAAACGAAATTCCGTCCTAGCCAGACGCAAGAATACGATCAGGGAACGCCCAAAAACACAAAAATCAAGCAAAATGAAGTCAAGCGAAAATGAGATTCTGGCCTCACCAGACGCATCAAAGACTACGACAACATCGATCAAAAATCGCAAAAATCAAGCAAAACAAAGTCAAGTCAAAACGAGGTTCTGTCCTCGGCCTGCCCGCCACCCGAGACAAGCGCCACGACAAGCAAGACCACGAAATGAAAGACAATCCATCGATCAAGGAAAGTCAAGCGAAACAAAGCAGACAAGAAACAGACAAGCCAGAGCACAACAACAACATTCCACGAAAAATGAAGCTAATCGGAGATGCAATCGAGATGCAACATGCAAGACAATGCATCCAGGAAGATCTCTGTAATAAATCACATCAAATCAGCACGCATGCATGAAGATTTCTGCAAGAAATATTCCCATGATCTCACACAAAATAAGCTGACGCCTGCCTATTCCGAATGCCTATGCACTATGCGCCACCTCGCGCTACCGTTGTAAAAACCCAAAAATCAAGCAAAGTCAAACAAAGTCTGAAAGAGGATTCGACCCGGGCCACAAGGATAAGGAATATGAAAGTCAAGACTATGACAGCAAAAAATCAAGAAAACAAGCAAAACGCAACGACAAGGAAGTCAAGGATAAGCAACACGATACAATACGATAGTCAAGACAAGGATAAGAAACGCGACAGACTACGATACGATAGTCAAGGATAAGGATAAGCAGGGCAATCATACCTTAGATTTCCCCCACCCCCCGCCCGTTAGAGATAGGTTTCTCGTTGTCTCGTATAAAAACATATTCTCTCGGTGTCTCGGTTCTCGGTCAGTCAAGCTTAGCAAGACACCACAATAGCAAAAAAAAATAGCAAAAATCACGCAAAATCAAGCCAAGTCCGCATGAGGTTTTTGCCTAAAGCTACGCCTCAGATCAAGCCATGCAATAGCAAACAAATAGCAAAAATCACGCAAAATCAAGCCAAGTCTGAACAAGGTTTTTGCCTCAAGCTACGCCTCAGATCAAGCAAATATCAAGCAAAGTCAAGCTCAGTCCTGACGAGGTTTTCGCCTCACCCTACGCCTCAAGATCAAGCAAAGTCAAGCCCAGTCCTGACGAGATTTTCGCCTTCCCTTACCCTTCAGATCAAGCAAAATCAAGCGACGCAATAGCAAAAAAAATAGCAAAAATCAAGCAAAAGTCAAGCAAAGTCAAGCAAAGTCAAGCAAAGTCTGAACGAGGTTTCGACCTGGGCCATAAGGAAATATGATGGCAAAAAATCAAGAAGACAAGCAAAAGACAAGGATAAGGATCACGATCACGATACAATAAGCAAGTCAAGGATAAGAAATGCGATAGTCAAGACTACAATAAGCGAGGACTACGATACGATAAGCAAGTCAAGGATAAGAAACACGACACCATAGGATACGATACGATAGTCAAGACAACGATAAGAAACCCAATGGACTACATTACGATAACTTACGATAACAATACAATAGTCAAGGATAAGCAGGATAAGCAGGGCAATCATATTCAGATTCCCCCCACCCGTTAGCTCTCTCGTTGTCTCGGATAAAAACATATTCTCTCGGTGTCTCGGTTCTCGGTCAGTTAGCTCAGCAAGACACTACAATACACCACGACAGTCAAGACAAGGACAAGGAATAAAATACGCTAGCACAGCAAGACAAGCGACGCAATAGCAAAAAAATAGCAAAAATCACGCAAAATCAACCCAAGTCTGAACGAGGTTTTCGCCTTCGCTTACGCTTCAGATCAAGCCATGCAACAGCAAAATCACGCAAAATCAAACCAAGACAAGCACTACGATAGCCAAGACAATGAAATCAAAGTCACCACCCCAGACAAGCAAGATTATGGAGCAATCTAGACAATAGAAAGAAAACAAGCAAGCACAGACAGGCACAGTCAAGGCAAGACTACGAAATGAAGGTCAAGAGATCTAGACAACAGAAATAAGCAGGCATCAGCTTATTTTCAAAAATCAGGCAACGCGATACCAACACAATCCAAAGCCAAGTCGAGCCCAGTCCTGACCAGGTTTTCGCCTAAACCTACGCCTCAGATCAAGAAAAAATCAAGCAAAGTCGAGCCCAGTCCAAACAAGAATTTCGCCTCACGCCATGCCTCAAGATCAAGCAAAAAAACAGCAAAAATCAAGCAAAGTCAAGCCCAGTCCTGACCAGGTTTTCGCCTTTCGCTCACACTTCAGATCAAGCAAAATCAAGCAAAAATCAAGCAAAGTCAAGCAAAGCCCGAACAAGGTTTTCGCCTCAGGCCACGCATCAGATCAAGGAAAAATCAAGGAAAATCGAACCAAGGTTCCGACCTTCGCCAAAGAATCACTCCAGACAAGGATAAGGTCAAGCAAAACAATAGTCGAGACCACAACAACAAGGGCAACAGTGGATCACAGAGAACAAGCAAACAACAAGATACGCCTCACTACGATGACAAGAGAAATACAAGGCAAAAAAGACTACGACAGAATAAAGCAAATGACAAGATCTGCTAAACTACGATCAACAAGGGAAACGCCCCAGTTAGCGCTAGCTTCGGTTCGAACCACCCAGTTAGAGCTAGGTTTGGTTCAAAACCACCGCCACCCCGGTTAGAGCTTAGTTTTTAGCTCGCTTAGGTCAAGAATGTATTGTCTCGGTGTCTCGTTTCTCGGAACAAATAATATGACAGCGAGACAATACAAAAGAACAAAACAACGCCCCATAACAAAAATCAAGCCATATCAAAACGAAATTCCGTCCTCGCCAATACAAATGCGCACGACCAATACGACAGCGAGACAAAGCAAAGCCAATACAAGACTACGATAGCAAGACGATACAAGAGAACGAAACAGCGCCCTATAACAAAAATCAAGGAAAATCAAGCAATGTCGAAACGAAATTCCGTCCTAGCCAGACGCAAGAATACGATCAGGGAACGCCCAAAAACACAAAAATCAAGCAAAATGAAGTCAAGCGAAAATGAGATTCTGGCCTCACCAGACGCATCAAAGACTACGACAACATCGATCAAAAATCAAGCAAAACAAAGTCAAGTCAAAACGAGGTTCTGTCCTCGGCCTGCCCGCCACCCGAGACAAGCGCCACGACAAGCAAGACCACGAAATGAAAGACAATCCATCGATCAAGGAAAGTCAAGCGAAACAAAGCAGACAAGAAACAGACAAGCCAGAGCACAACAACAACATTCCACGAAAAATGAAGCTAATCGGAGATGCAATCGAGATGCAACATGCAAGACAATGCATCCAGGAAGATCTCTGTAATAAATCACATCAAATCAGCACGCATGCATGAAGATTTCTGCAAGAAATATTCCCATGATCTCACACAAAATAAGCTGACGCCTGCCTATTCCGAATGCCTATGCACTATGCGCCACCTCGCGCCACCGTTGTAAAAACCCAAAAATCAAGCAAAGTCAAACAAAGTCTGAAAGAGGATTCGACCCGGGCCACAAGGATAAGGAATATGAAAGTCAAGACTATGACAGCAAAAAATCAAGAAAACAAGCAAAACTCAACGACAAGGAAGTCAAGGATAAGCAACACGATACAATACGATAGTCAAGACAAGGATAAGAAACGCGACAGACTACGATACGATAGTCAAGGATAAGGATAAGCAGGGCAATCATACCTTAGATTTCCCCCACCCCCCGCCCGTTAGAGATAGGTTTCTCGTTGTCTCGTATAAAAACATATTCTCTCGGTGTCTCGGTTCTCGGTCAGTCAAGCTTAGCAAGACACCACAATAGCAAAAAAAAATAGCAAAAATCACGCAAAATCAAGCCAAGTCCGCATGAGGTTTTTGCCTAAAGCTACGCCTCAGATCAAGCCATGCAATAGCAAACAAATAGCAAAAATCACGCAAAATCAAGCCAAGTCTGAACAAGGTTTTTGCCTCAAGCTACGCCTCAGATCAAGCAAATATCAAGCAAAGTCAAGCTCAGTCCTGACGAGGTTTTCGCCTCACCCTACGCCTCAAGATCAAGCAAAGTCAAGCCCAGTCCTGACGAGATTTTCGCCTTCCCTTACCCTTCAGATCAAGCAAAATCAAGCGACGCAATAGCAAAAAAAATAGCAAAAATCAAGCAAAAGTCAAGCAAAGTCAAGCAAAGTCAAGCAAAGTCTGAACGAGGTTTCGACCTGGGCCATAAGGAAATATGATGGCAAAAAATCAAGAAGACAAGCAAAAGACAAGGATAAGGATCACGATCACGATACAATAAGCAAGTCAAGGATAAGAAATGCGATAGTCAAGACTACAATAAGCGAGGACTACGATACGATAAGCAAGTCAAGGATAAGAAACACGACACCATAGGATACGATACGATAGTCAAGACAACGATAAGAAACCCAATGGACTACATTACGATAACTTACGATAACAATACAATAGTCAAGGATAAGCAGGATAAGCAGGGCAATCATATTCAGATTCCCCCCACCCGTTAGCTCTCTCGTTGTCTCGGATAAAAACATATTCTCTCGGTGTCTCGGTTCTCGGTCAGTTAGCTCAGCAAGACACTACAATACACCACGACAGTCAAGACAAGGACAAGGAATAAAATACGCTAGCACAGCAAGACAAGCGACGCAATAGCAAAAAAATAGCAAAAATCACGCAAAATCAACCCAAGTCTGAACGAGGTTTTCGCCTTCGCTTACGCTTCAGATCAAGCCATGCAACAGCAAAATCACGCAAAATCAAACCCAAGACAAGCACTACGATAGCCAAGACAATGAAATCAAAGTCACCACCCCAGACAAGCAAGATTATGGAGCAATCTAGACAATAGAAAGAAAACAAGCAAGCACAGACAGGCACAGTCAAGGCAAGACTACGAAATGAAGGTCAAGAGATCTAGACAACAGAAATAAGCAGGCATCAGCTTATT
>NW_024542458.1:10000-13104 GCF_016758785.1 Suillus bovinus | reverse complement strand
CGATTCTGTTGCGGTGCGCAGGTTTTGAACCTACAGATTTTGAGTCTGTAGCGGTACGCAGGTTTTGAACCCACAGATTTTGAGTCTGTTATGACAACCACTGGACAACACCGGTTATGATCTGCATGCAAATGTTGCGATTTTGCATAGACTTTCATTAGGAAAAGTCGTCATAAGATAAGAAGTCTGCAATTTTGGCAATTTTGAATAGACTTTGATTACAAAAATGACATCAAGCAGGTTTCAATCCTGCTCTTTCAGATTTCAAGTCTGTCGTGGTGCGCAGGTTTTGAAACCACAGATTTTGAGTCTGTAGTGGTATGCGGGTTTTGAACCCACAGATTTTCAGTCTGTTGTGAACCACTTGGACAGCACCAGTCATGATGTGTATGCAATGTTGGGGGTTTTGTATAGACTTTCATTACAAAAAGTGGCCAAAAGATAAGAAATGCGCAAATTTGGGAATTTTCAATAGACTTTCATTAGGAAAAGTCATCAAAAGATAAGAGATCCGCAATTTTGGCGATTTTGAATAGACTTTGATCATGAAAAATGACGTCCAGCAGGTTTCAAGCCTGCTTGGTTTCAGATTTCAAGTCTGTTGCGGTGTGTAGGTTTTGAACCCACAGATTTTGAGTCTGTTGCGGTATGCGGGTTTTGAACCCACAGATTTTGATTCTGTTGTGAACCACTTGGACAACACCGGTTATGATGTGTACGCAATTTTGGCGAATTTGGATAGACTTTCATTAGGAAAAGTCGTCAAAAGATAAGAGATCTGCAAGTTGGGCGATTTTGTTTAGACTTTGATTAAGAAAAACAACATTAACCAGGTTTTAAGCCTGCTTGGTTTCAGATTTCAAGTCTGTCGTGGTGTGCAGGTTTTGAACCCACAGATTTTGAGTCTGTAGTGGTTTGCGGGTTTTGAACCCACAGATTTTGATTCTGTAGTGAACCACTTGGACAACACCAGTTATGATGTGGACACAAAGCTTGCGATTTTCAATAGACTTTTATTAGGAAAAGTCGTCAAAAGATAAGAGATCCGCAATTTTGGCGATTTTGTATAGACTTTGATTAGGAAAAATGACATGTAACAGGTTTCAAGCCTGCTCAGTTTCAGATTTCAAGTCTGTCGTGGTGTGAAGGTTTTGAACCCACAGATTTTGAGTCTGTAGTGGTTTGCGGGTTTTGAACCCACAGATTTTCAGTCTGTTGAGAACCACTTGGACAACACCAGTTATGATGTGCACCCAAATCATGTGATTATGTATAGACTTTGATTAGGAAATGATAAGAAATCCGCAATTTTGGGGATTTTATAGACTTTCATTGAGAAATGTTAAGAAAAGATAAGAAAAGCCCAAATTTTGCGATTTTATGTAGACTTTCATTAGGAAAGATGACCAAAAGATATGAAAAGCCCAAATTTTGCGATTTTGCATAGACTTTCATTAGGAAAGATGACCAAAAGATAAGAAAAGCCCAAATTTTGCGATTTTACATGGACTTTCATTAGGAAAATTGATCAGAAGATAAGAAAAGCCCAAATCTTGCGATTTTGCATAGACTTTCATTAGAAAAAGGTAAGAAAAGATAAGAAATGCCCAAATTTTGCGATTTTATATAGACTTTCATTATGAAAAGTTGTCAAAAGATAAGAAAAGCCCAAATTTTGCGATTTCATATAGACTTTCATTAGGAAAGATGACCAAAAGATGTGAAAAGCCCAAATTTTGCGATTTTGTATAGACTTTTATTAGGAAATGTCAAGAAAAGGTAAGAAATGCGAAAATTTTCCAATTTCATATAGACTTTCATTAGGAAAGATGACCAAAAGATAAGAAATGCGAAAAGTTTGGGATTTCATATAGACTTTCATTAGAGAAAGATGAGAAAAGATAAGAAATGCGCAATTTTGGCGATTTTGTATAGACTTTCATTAGGAAAGTGTAGTGTCCGCAATTTTGACATATTTGTATAGGAAAGTGTAGTGTTTTGATATAGTGGACACTAGGAAAGTGTTGTGTCCGCAATTTTGACCATTTCATTAGGATTTTCCTAATGTGGACGCAAAAATCAAGGATTTCAGGAGGCTGAATTTTTCAGTGTCCAAAAATGCTCAAAAACGCGATATAGTGGACATAGTTTCGCACGCCTACTGCGCTCCAGGCATATCACGGACAAACAACACAGCTTTCCTACTATATGGGAGTGGTGCATGGCAACAATGGAAACAACGCTAATGGGCGCGTTTTTGAGGGTTTTGGCATACTTTTATTAGCGAAATGGAGCTAATGGACGCGTTTTTGAGGGTTTTGATAAGCTTTCGATAGGGTACGAGGCTGATGGATGGAATTACGATGGGTTTGCTGCGCTTATATGCGCTCGGATGAGGTCTATGCGTCGGACCTCATCTATGAAACCAGCCCTTTGGCAAGGCTGTAGACCGCGAGGCCTGCCATCTCTTGGCCTCGCGGTAAGGGCGCATGCTGGAGAGGCGCGTCCACCCTTAATAGGGAGGAACCGACGCTTCTCTTTGGGGTCCTCCTTAGGGAGGATCTCGAAGGGGAGCGAAGGAAAGCGCTTCAAAGGCAAGAAGGGGGAAGGGGGAAGGGGCGAGGGCGAAGGGAGAAGAAGGAAAGAAAAAAGAAAAAAAGACGAGGGAGAAGATAAGCGAGCGAGTGAGAAAAAAAAAATAGAAAATAAGTGAATCGACCGGTACGCCGCGTAACCTAATTTTTGTTGACTTTGGGCGTAGTGGTTTAGGGCAGGTCTCTCTGTGATCCTAACCCTTGTCAAGGTTTTTGCTTGACTTTGGGCGTAGTGGTTTAGGGCAGGTCTCTCTGTGATCCTAACCCTTGTCAAGGTTTTTGCTTGACTTTGGGCGTAATGGTTTAGGGCAGGTCTCTCTCTGTGATCCTAACCCTTGTCAAGGTTTTTGCTTGACTTTGGGCGTAGTGGTTTAGGGCAGGTCTTGCATAGAAGCCTAATGGTCATTAGGATATTTTCCTTACTTTGAGGGTAATGGTTTAGGGCAGGTCAATAGTCAGACATTATGTAGTGTAGTGTAGTATAGCGATGTAGACAATGATAGATTTGTG
>NW_024542457.1:0-13112 GCF_016758785.1 Suillus bovinus | reverse complement strand
GTAAGTGTGGAAATTATCGGAGATCGACAGACCCGTCCCCTCTGGACTACAGTCAAAGGCTTTCCGAAGGATGTACTGTGCGGAAACAATGAGGCATGAATGTCCCGAAAATAGTCAACGGACCAGCTGACCTTCTCCATCTTCGGACGACCATCTTCGTCAACCGCTTGGTTTGAGTCCTTCCTAAACATCTTTTCCTTCGCGTCAATGTTCATGGCAACTTCCAAAAAAGCCTTGTCGAGGAAAGGTACCCGAGCTTCCAAGCCCCAGGCCATTGTTGACCTATGTGCGGATCTGTCAGTGATCCGAGGAAAAGTGAGATCCTCAAAACTAACTTGTTGGCACGCAAGCAGTCAGCAGTGTGAAGATTCTTGACGCGTCGAACGCATTCTTGATGGAAAGAGTTACTGTCTGGAGCAGCATGGAAATACAGATAGCCTGAACAGCGCGTTAATCAAGCTCGTGGCGATAAAATCGATATATCTTACCGCCAAGAATTTCATCGCTACCCTCTCCGCTAAGAACCATCTTAACACCCATCGCCTTGATTTTCCGGCTGAGAAGGTACATTGGTGTGCTTGCACGAACGGTTGTCACATCATAGGTCTCGAGGTGATAAATGACGTCTGGGATGGCGTCCAGGCCCTCCTGGACTGTGAAAACATATTCGTGGTGCACGGTTCCCAGGAAGTGTGCTGCTTTCCTGGCAGCAAGCAAATCAGGCGAGTTCTCCAGTCCTATTGAGAATGAATGCAGTTGTGGCCACGAAGCCAGCATAGCTATGGCGATTTTCAGCCTGGAGATAAAGAGCAGAACTCAGGGCACATACCCTGCTGTGTCAGATCGTCCATCCTTGGCGTTGGAGGGCCACTGGTAGACTCAGCAAGCTTGCGCTGGCCGAGCTTCGTACTGAGCTCGAGCAACCTTTTCTGTCTCCCTTGCAGCTATGGAAGCGATCAAGCTACTGTCCAATCCACCACTAAGGAGAACACCATAAGGCACCTCAGACATAAGACGCTTTCGCACTGCAGCTTCCAGGGTTTCCCGGAGAAGGGTATAATCTACAGGAGTGGTCGGGAGCACAGCGTTCGTTTCTGCATCTCCATCCCACCACGAGGGCTGGAAATAACGTGTCGTTGACTGGTCACGGCTGTCGTAGACATGACCAGGGGGGAATGAAATAATCGTGTCGCATTCATCGACGAGAGCTTTTAACTCTGAAGAGAAATACGTTGCACCAGGGTGCCTCGAGCTCCATCCTTGGTATAATGTTGTGATACCAATGGGGTCGCGGGCAGCAATTACTCTAGTAGGATTCACAGACTCATCCAAAAGTACGAATGAAAACATGCCGTCGAGCATGCTGCAAAGATCCTTGTCATGTTTTTTGTACTGCAGATCGTTAGTGATTGCTACAGACGGATGTATGAAATAACGAACCAGAGGAATAATGACCTCGCAATCAGAATGTGTCTTGAAACTGGCAGTTGAACTGAGGGTCGCACGAAGTGCTAGGTGGTTATATATTTCACCGTTGACAGCAAGTATGACCTGACCATCCTCGCTGACGAGGGGTTGAGCACCCGTGTCTTAACCCACAACAAGTCAGGATCAATAATAGAATGAATGATAAGTCACGTACCGACACCAACAATAGCAAGGCGTTCGTGAAGAAGTATACCTTCCTTTCCGACAAAACACCCGGACCAGTCAGGTCCACGATGACGAAGACGCTTTGAGAGAGCCAAAAATCGAGTGCGCTCAGCTGCTGGGTTTTCTATGCCATGAACTGCGAGTATACCACACATGTTGAAGAGGACGACGACAAAATACGAGCCTCGATCTCTGTCTGACTTACATTTTGGCAGTTCTAGCCTGTGACTCGACCAATCGATAAGATAATTCAAAAAATTGATGCTTAGGTAATGATAGATCTTCAAACCTTGCCAGTTCCCATCATGCTCAAGTGCGCTCTAGGGCGATCCAGCTCATCGTGGTCCTTTCTTCAAGAATTAACACCTCATCATCTTCGTCGGGGCGATGTTGTTATAAGGCAGCGACTCTGACACAGTCCAAAAAACACAATCAGTCGCTCCGTGAGAACCTTCAGCAGTGGCCACTGGCAGCTGCCTGTCAATATTGTCATGATGCGTCCTAACAACTAAGATCTTCCCCAGTATCAAGAAGAGAGCCAAGTTTATGCAAGATTTTTATTCTCGGGAGGCTTCTTCCGCTAGTCCCACCATCATTGATGGTGTCCAGTGTATTGTGTTAGACAACAGGAGCGTCGGAACGAGGATTGAAGATGCTCGACAAGATTACTTCACATGGCAGCTTTTAATATGTTATTCGGCATCACTCTCGACCCTGGTGACTTTCTTGATGGAGCGCACGGGATACCGAAATATTTTCGACAGGTGCATTCAGGTCGCATACACATTGTACCGTGGCCTGCTCCTTCATAGGCTATCCAAACACCAGTACTAGTCTCCGGGACCATCCGTTAATTCTTGGAGGAATTGCAGCGCGCTAGTTCGATTTTGCTAAGCATTTTTAATCAGGTATCGAGAGGAATGTCTTATACTAATCACTGGATGCTTCAAGACTAGCTCCTGGGGACTTGCAGCATATGGTCAACAAAGGCCTTATTACGGGGTATGGCAGTGGTCGGGAAAATCAAAAAACACTACGCTCAGCAAACCTCTTTTGAGGAGTCTGTGCAAAGCAAAGATAAGATCCATGTTGGCTTATCTTGGCGAGGGCGAACATCTTACATTGTAACACCTAGCCTCGTGTGCAGTGTCCGAGGCAATTGATACTATAGTTCCAAAATGTGTTGGCTAAAATAGGCGGAAAGGCGACATTGGTTCATCGACCATTGTTATCAAGTTATACTACTCATAACAATCTCTGCATTATTATCGTGTTTCGAATGATATCGACGATCTATATCTATGAACTGAGCCCCACCAATTATATATGCAGGACCCTGACGGTCTGTTGTTGACTCCTAGCTCTACACCAAGGTATAAGGATGGTATAACCTTCTAAGGATGGAGCGCGTTCATGAGGCGGAAACAGCTCCAAGCAAGCAAGGACACGAATATATAGATGCCAACACGAATGTTAAATGGGTTCTCCGTCAGGAAAGGGTATGGAACTAGACATCGAGGTGTTTCAGTAACATGTAACCAAAGAAAGGTGCACATGCTCACATGTATGGTTATAACTAGCACAATATTCTACCCAACAGGCATACCATGTCCCACAGGCGAAGACGACGAGTGGTGAGCCAATTTGGACTTGCTTTTTGGTATATTTCTTCTCGAAGAAAATAAAGTCCGCAAAAAGGGCGAGGACGGGAGCGAGATGGAGAGAGAAATCTATGTTGAAAGGAATCCGTGCCAGTGCAGGGAGGGTCGATGAAGAAGAGGGTTCAGATAGTCCTGGATGCTGGCGCTGCAGAATCAATGATGGAAAAAACAACAAGAGTGACCAGTACACTGCGGATATCACGAATGTGAGCTAGGATGGATTCGTCAATGAACGACACCGTCAGAGAGGCAAAATGAGTTACAGGGAGAGCTATCATAAGGGAAGCACGTTTAGCTGCGCGAAGGGCTGGAGAATGTGTCATACTCCATGTGGAAAGAGCTGGTTGACTGTCCCTCTTACCGGCGAATGAAGGTAGTACATCATAGCCAAGGCTTAGGACCATGGTCAACCAAGCGACAGCCAGCCTTGCCAGAAGCTTGAATCAGCCTCTGGCGGAGAGGTCCAGGGTGGGTAGCACTCACCCTTGTATAGTCAGAAACTGGAAGTGCCCACCTTTCTGTGCTCGGATCCAGGCATCCATGGGTAGCGTTCTGAGGCTAATAAAGCCATATGTCATCACGCCCACGGCGACTCCATGTAAAAAGAACGCTTCGGGGCGAGTCATAATGTAGTGATGCTGATGAGAGGTTAAGGCCTGTGCAAGTCTAACGAAGAGTAGTTTTAGTCGCCCGTGGAGTTCGAATCATGATGTTTCAACTATGTAATGTGCACACGACAAAGTTTTCAATAAGTATTTCGAAATTTCAATCCATTCGTATACATCAAGTCACAAATTTTATACATGGTTTCCTCTTCCCAGAAGCAAAGGCACATACGTGAACCTTGAGTAAGTTACTTTCAAGTTTGTTTTACATAAAGTCAGATAAAAATACAGTTTGGCTGGTCCGACTCGCCAAATATGTAGAGCCAAGAAACCACCTAACCCCAGAGGTATGCCTGATGGGCATACCTGTCACCCTTGACATCAGCAGCATTGATAACACTGTTGATTTCTGTGATGTCTTCCGTAGATAACTCGATATCTCCTGCAGCACAATTCTCTCGAGTGCGCTCGGCATGCCTGAAATAATGTCAAGACCCATATCAATCACATATCTAGACAGGGACTCACGAGGAACCGGGCAAAGGGATGACATGCTTGCCCAACGATGCAACCCAAGCGATGCTGAGTTGAGCAGAAGTGACGTTCTTGCTCCTCGCAATCGCGGTCAACGCATCAACAATGGTAAAGTTGTGTTTAAAGTTCTGTAAAGTTGTGATGAGGTTGTGATCAAGCGCCTGTCGGGGAACTTACATCCTCCTGGAAACGAGGCAGTGAACGGCGGAAATCTCCCTCTGCAAATTGTTGTGAGCATGAGAGATGAATATCGTAAAGCGATAGTCTTACCTGGAATGTCCTCAGGCCTCTTGATTTGACCGGTCAAGAACCCATGACCAAGCGGGCTAAATAAGATTGTATGTCAGGTTAAAGCAGGCGTGTCCTATCATGACACGCACGAGTATGCGATAACAGCAATATTTAGCTCTTCGGCAGTTGCAATGACTGACCAAATTGAAGATGAGCTACTCCAACAGAAATTACAGAATATTATGTCTGATGACGTACCTTTCTTGGCTTCCTCTCCGTATTCCCATGGGCTGACCTCAATCTCAACAGCAGCAATGGGGTGCACCTGGAACATACTGAGCAAACGTCTTGCAAAGACAGTCATACTATCCACATACAGCATTACCACGCCGCAGGGTTTCAGCGTTGCATTCCGACATGCCAATATGATCTAGTTTACCCTCTTGCTTGAGTTCAACAAGGGTCCTGATCGATTCTTCCAAAGAGACATTGGGGTCTACACGTGCACTCTGGAACAAATCGAGGCGCTTGGTGCCGCGAAGCTTCTCGTTAATGAGTTCGACGCTTCGTCTCAAGTTGGCGGGTCTGAAGATGAAGGTAGCATCTTATTATGATGATGTGCAACTGAAGCTTACGAGCCATCTGGGAGTCGCTCTCCAGGTTTTAGTCCTCCCTAAAAAAACAACGAGTCAATCACAAAAAGGCAGAAGCGGGGATAGATTTTACCTTGATAGACAAGAAAGTCTTGTCTACGTAGTCGGGGTACTGTTCGAAGAACCGGGCAATCATCTCGAGGTTCGTGGTCGAGAAATTGTGCCCGTAGAATTCCCCTATGACTGTATTTAGGACACGTGTCTTATGTGGGGGACTTTTACCTACCTCCATTGAGGAACATCTTTGTGCCAGGAGGAAGGGCATCTACGCCAGCCTTGATGGCCTCAAAACACTGTTCGTCTGGGACTGGTTTGGGTGCATTTCTACATAATCGACGATGTCAACTTGATCCAGTGATGTCAGAAGAAAAGACAATGCACGTCATCGTCATCAATCCATGCTAGGAGGGAAGAGGTCAGGAAAAACTTTAGGATGAAGAGCAACATACACACAGCTACTTTACCGACAATGACATTAGATGCAGTACCACCGAGAGATGTAGTGGCTCGAATACACATTCTGAATACTAACAGGTGGATTGAAGTTCTGGGTCTAGGGTAAGTTGCAGGAAGCTGGAGTTGTCTTTATAGCTCCCTAGGACGCAGTGTCGAGCAGATATGGAGAACTGTATTCGTCAGACATTTGATTTTGATGACATGATCACTTAGTGGTAGTAAGTATTCTTCATAAGTCATGACCCGGATGAATGTCTATTACTGCACATACCTGTTGTCAATGACAAACCACTCCATCATGATCAAGGCACCTTCTAAGAATATGCTGACAAGTTACAACACTGGTACTAACTCAAGTGCAACCACAAGAGATGTACCGAAAAGGACTGCCACATAGACGACATTCCATTTTTGTCCTAATTCCTTGGATTAGAACAAGAAATAAGATTTGGCCTATGGGAAGTCGCCCCAATATGACAAGGACACCTCTGAGTGAATATTTGAGCTCGCTGTCCTCCACATGACAGTAGGTGGTGTTACCAAAAATGGAAGGTCAACGGCACCCATTGGCGTAACTAGGATCCATATTTGTCATATGTTCCTGTAAAATCATGTGCCCCATGGCTGAGTTGGTTACAGCGTCCGACTGTTACGATTCGTTTCATCGGAAGGTCGTGAGTTCGAGCCTCACTGGGGCAGTCACTTTTTGCATTTTTGGCCAGCGCCATACATAGGACTTGGATGAAACTTGAGCTTGATCTTCCATTCATGCGGAATTCTCTCTTCAATTATGTCCGATTGTTTTTATTCGACCAGCAATATTTCTGGATTACTGCATCTCTCGTTGTTCTCGGAGATGCTATCCTCACTCAACTCATAATGCGGTTCGTTCCCTGTCAGCCCGTCTCACTAGCTCGCACAACACCATGACCTACACATCTGACAGATACCGAAATCGACTGGGAAACGTACATGGTCCACATCGACCTGTACCTGAAAGGAGAGCGCAACTATGTCAACATCACAGGTCCCACAGGTCCTTTAGTGTAAGTCAACTTGACGCCAAGAAAAGTACACTGCGCTTACCTTGACGAAACTAGCTATCCAGCTGGACACGTTCATATTCATCGCCTTCTTCATCTAATCACGGACGCTGGTCGCAATATTGCGCGAGCCCAACAGATTTACAGCGGCCTATACGTAATATCCATCGCCCTCGTATGCGCGATATATAAGAAAGCAAAGGTTCCAAATTGGACGCTTTTGTTACTACCGCTCAGCAAAAGGCTGCATTCTATCTTTGTTCTCCGCCTGTTCAATGACTGCTGGTCATTGGTCTTCGTGCAAGCAGCGATTCTCGCATTCCAGAGCGCTTGGGATGACGTCGGCATCTTATTATTCAGGTGAGCCCATCCTTCCTCACCGATGTTGAACATCCATAAATTTGTACAAGCCTCGCTCTCTCCGTAAAAATGTCAGCACTACTGTATCTGCCAGGTTTATTAGTCATTCTCTTCAAACGACGCGGTCTCTTCGCGACCATCCGACACATGCTTGTCTTGGCGTGCACTCAAACCCTACTTGCACGCTCTTTCCTCATTTCAAATGCAAAGTCCTACATGCGGAATGCATTTGATTTGTCACGCGTTTTCCTGTACAGGTGGACTGTGAACTGGCGCTTCGTCGATGAACGTACATTTTTGAGTCCCGCATGGGCAAAAGGCTTACTTCTGGGTCACGTTACGGTGTTGATTGCCTTTGGATTATTCCGATGGTGTGGCGGCGATGGTGGTGTAACTAGGGTCCTGCAGAGAGCCCTCCGGCGACCCGGTCTGCCTGCTGGTTTGGTGCCTGTGGATCCTGATTGTGAGTCATTTTGGGGGTTCGTCAATTTTTGTTTGCTGACTTGTGTACCAGACGTTGCTACTGTGCTTATGACATCCAACCTCATCGGCGTCATCTTCGCACGATCACTGCACTACCAATTTTACTCGTGGTATTCGCAGCAATTGCCTTTTCTTACTCAAAGAACAAGGTTTCCTTTTTTCATGCAGTGAGTCTCTTCGTGCAGGAAGGTATATTTTTGCGTTCTAATATGTGCGAAGAATGGCACTCATAGGCATAATCGAATATGCCTGGAATGTTTATCCATCTACGCCACTTTCATCTGGCCTTCTCCTCGCAGCAAATCTTGTAACACTACTTGGGATTTGGTTCGGATATCCCGAAGGAAAGATGCTTTCAACAATTTCAAACGACGATCAAGATCAAGTCTCCCAAAAAAAATTATCACAGAAGTGAAAGTTGTTGGTACATTCATTCGTATTCGCCACCCATACCTACAATATATGTGCTTCTGCCACCTCTGGGCAGAATCAAGACCTTTTCAGCTCCATGGACCTGATAAGCATCAGCGCTCGGCACTGTAGATCCCATCGAGGCTTGCGTTGATATTGGTAGTGGTCGCACGTCGACCTTGGGTAAAGTAATTTCGCCATGATGCAGAGCTATTAATGTCAACGGAACAGTGAATAAACCACCGTCCTACACATCATTTAAATCGTGGGAATGGACTGATATACGTGAGACTTACAGTTGCAACAAATTCTCCACGCTTTCGTCCACACAAAAGCCAATCCTTGATACGCTCTTCGACATCGTATCGCATCGTGTAGCAGCGCTGTTTGCCCTCTTTTTCAGCCCAATGAAAAGAGGTCTTGAAGATGAGGGTTGCGTTGATTGGTTGGCCTGCGTAGATTGGCGGTAGTTGATCTGACTGAATGTCACTGGGAAGTGAAGAGGGTTGAACAGTGATTTGTGCTGCAGTCACAATCTGTTACAGACAGGCTAGTTAATTCAGGCGTGTATTAGGGACAACTAGGCGATACCAACATTCATCCTTGGCACGTCAACCGGTATCTTGATCTCTCTCCAAGGGCAGGGTGACGCAGTCTCTGAGCGACATTGCGCCAATGCCTGAAAGACAGTTACGCGTGATGAGCAAGAGCAACAGTGCCAGAAATCGACAAACAAACCTCCCGAATAGGTCCCTGGAAATCCCCGCCATCTTCGAACGAATGAGGCGAGATGATTTCACCGGTAGCCCTGTATGCTTCTACCCATTCAGCGTTACTCTCCAGTTGTGCGACTAGTTTGTCGATGAGCATGCGTCGTAGAGAGCCGTATTGAGGCTCCTCGACTGCCATACTTGACAAAACAGCTTCCACCGTCTGTCGAACCAATGCCTCCACCTCTAGATAACATATAGCTGCAATCAAGGCAATATCACATAAAGAGAATCCTCACCGTCACGTAGTATGCGATACTTGATGACAAGGTTCAGTGGATCAAGGACTAGGTTTCTCTTAGCACTCAACAAGTAGACTGACTAGCGACGCACCAGGTCCATTGGAAGACTCTATGGAGAACAAGAAGTTCACGGGATGTTCTGGCGTAACGGTCTATGTAAAGTTTATTGTCTTCAGCAAACAGCGAAAATATAGAACCCTACCACAACAGGACGACTCCGACGACAGCCTGAAATCTTCACCCCATCGAGACTCCGTGCGCCCTGCAGCTCTGTCGATGATATTCGAACATGCTGGTGGGAAGTCGCCGAGATAGTAAACTTTGAAAATAATCTAAAAGGATTTCAGAACAAGTGCAAGGTGATGTAATGATGGAACCTTTTTCCACGGAAAAAGTCTTCTACGTTGACTGCTATGGGTAGTGAGACCGTGACAATTCTCGAGGTTTGCAAGGTGCGGATGACATCCATCGAGGATTGCGTATTATATGTCACATTTAGCCAAATTTTCTTCAGTGCAGGATTAAGAGTCGTCTTTTTTTGGAAAAAGATGCTTACCATTGTATGATATCTTGAAGCGTCGGAGTGTGGCAAAGAAATAACAACGTCCGCGTCGACGGGAACATCCAGAAGGACAATAGCGTCATCAGAGGTTACAAGAGTCCCCGTACCTTGGCCTGGTTTTCAACAACATATTCAAGAGATATTTGAAAACACTGACCTTCGGCCTCTAAGGCGTTCTGCGGACTAGTTGAGTTGCCACTCCGGAAGGCGGAGTTAGTTAGCTTTATAGTTCGCTCTCGAGATGTCATTCTGGCCAGTGGAATCACAAGTAAAGGTGTGGTTTTCTTTGTGAATGTCGTTCCAAGCTCAGCTTGAATCCACAAGTTATAAGTAGTTGCAGTCAAGAAGACTATACCACTTACTTTGCTGAGGTTGACGTATGCTGTATATCCAAGCGCGCAACTGCTCTGGCACGGCGCACCAATGAAATCTGATTCTCTCTTTGCAGTAGTGGCAGCAGTACCCGTATGTTGCCATTGAAAGTGGATACGCGACATTACTATCTCACTGCTCTCAGGAGTGTATAGACCCCACGAAGATGACTATAATGTGCAGTTCAGTTTCACGGTATACTGTTGGGGTGGTCAGACGCACCGGGCAAGATAGGGTTACGTTCGATCGGCCAGGAGGAAGTTTATCCACCTTCGCAGTGAACTTCAGACGTTCAGAATCTCGACCGCGCAATGTCATGTTAATTTCATCAACAAGGACCTCCTTGAAATAAAATCAGCTCTGGAAACAATGTCTAAATATACGAACACGCACACATGGTAGGTGGTTTGAAACGGTAACATCGACTAAGACTAAGTCTTCATTGTCACTACAGGTAGCATCGCCAGATGCTTGAACTGCCATGATAGGATGGTCTGTGTGAACCAGATCTACGATTTCCCAATTATTGACAATTACAGATTGCCAGTGCGTTTGGCAAGTGCGCACCTGAGTCCAAACTTGCCGCAGCGGTATGAAGTGCTTTGATAAGCTGCGTAACAGACTTCTCCTGATCCACTTCCAATGTCAGTTCTTTGCTCATGTCATTTGTGCATGTCCTGAGATATGCAAGTAAGATATGTATCCACTCTCGGTCTTGAGGATTTTTCAGCTCCCGCGTGTATGTCGAGTGCACGAGAGAGCACGAAAGACTCTAGCGATATCCACATATGAGGTGCATAATGAGCGGCAATGATGTGAAAATCGACGAGCACTCGTTAGGCGTCCTCGATGACTGTCCTGTAATAAGAAGGCGGATCATATGTCGAACAGTATGCTTACATGTCCAGAGCAGCAAGGAAGCCATGCAACTTTAGAGCAAATTTGCGACGGCCAGCCTTCACGTACATGTCGATGGCACGATTTGAAGTTGCACAATACAAGTCATAAAAGCCTGCTTGTCCCCAATAGCTAGTATGATCTCGTGATTGCTTATCCGCCGCATCGATGAGCGTTTATCGATTTGTTCTGAATGCGAAGCTTTCTTCTTCTGTATATGTTGTTGCAAAGGCGGTTTTCTGGGCAAATGACCTACTTTGACGCCAATCATATCGAGCTGCAAAGAAAAATCAGGGTATGGCAAGAGTCTCATCAATGATATCTGACCTGAGTCTTGGCCAATTCAGAAGTTCACCACCTTTATTTCGCACTGAATCGCGCAAGCTGAATGCTATCCAGTTCTGTCGCAGTAGCCCACGTATCTCACACTGATCGACAACGCTGAGAGAAGAAGAGAATATCCATGACTCAATAAAGTATTCCGGTAACTTGGCCTATGAAGGACATGAGTTTCTATGATACAGAATAGTATGATGCGACCCCTGACCTCTACCTCTCGCAATCGTCTACCAAAGGTGCCCAAAAAGGTGGTGACCTTCTGGCAAATCTCAGACGGGCGACGCATTTTATTTAGCAGAACACACTGGCGAGCAAGCAAGTATAATCCGGAAATCAAATACTGAGATGGAGTTGGCGAGATGAGGTCGCGATAATGTTTCTTCGTAATCGAGAGTAGAGGCACCGAGTCGTCCTTGTCCAAAGGCTGAATGAGACTACCAAACCAGGACATGTTCTTCTCTCTCAGAACTTGGATGAAAGATACTTCCAGCTCGTTGTACTGGTGCAGGGCATCTTCGAAAAGTTTCACTCCTTCAAAGGAGCTTGCAAGGCTTTCCTAAGAGTCAATAAGCCTCAGTTGAAATACGTTCAAAGAACGTAGTATGTAAGACATGCCTTCAATATGAAAAACGTGCAGAAATTCCAACCAGGCATTTGCCTCTGACTCTCAGAGCGTCTGACCTCTTCCTCGCGTTGAGAAACTGATGAATCTAGGGCAGACAGCAAACCGTCCTTGATCTTGTTCACTAGATCAGCCCATATGACAGGACTGTGATCTCCCGCTGTCCATGACAACTGTACGCATCTGTTGAATGTAAGTGAGAGGAGAGATGCGATAGGCGGGTAGTCACACCGGTCTCGCTTGTCAATATTAAAATCTGCCTTTATTTTATCAAGGACGGAGGTCTTCATGTTGAAGAACTTGCGGTCTGTGGTCTTGACGTCAGAACGAACGACATGCACAATGATCCATTCTTGATTCTTCCGCTGGGATATGGAAGAATGCCAGTCTTTGATCTGTTTCTTCACATTTGTCTTGTACAAGTCGTTATCCTGAATATCTTGTCAGGTAACCGCTACCACTGGTTCACCATGTTTACCTCGCACGTTACAACGTAAAGGTTGAGTAAGGGCTTTTCTAACAGAGTGATTGGTACTTGTGACGTGTGTTCATCGCGGAGAGAATCCAAAGGAACAAGAGTAAGTTCAAGTTCCTGAATGGTTTTGAGATTCGGTCGGGAAGCTGACTTCCAGTGAATGCTCCGAAGTGGTAGCTGAGATTGCAAGGCAGCTAGCATTTGCCTCCAACTCTCTGAGGCCAGAAACGACACTGGCGCAGAGTATGTCACTAGGACATTCTGATTAGACATCCGAAGGTGCCAGATAGTTGCTATAATGTGGACGCAGCGAAGAAAGTACGACTGCCGGTAATCACTGGACGTGTGGGGACAAAGTTCTGAATCCTAATAGTAATACTATTTACTCCGACGTGAGAAAAACATTTTAGCAAAAACCTTTGCTCTGGACCATCACACTGTCGACAACCAAGCAGGGCCAGACAGCATGCCTTCACCAGCAGAAGCAAGCACGTCGACCACACCACCAGAAACCTTCAAAGAACTGGGCCTCATAGATCCTTTACTGGAAGCCCTAGATAAGATTAACTTCACAAAACCTACTGAGATTCAGCAAGAAGCACTTCCTCATGCATTAGAGGGTCGAGATATCATCGGCGTGGCAGAAACTGGATCAGGAAAAACTGCAGCGTTCGCTCTTCCCATCTTACAAAAACTTTGGGACGAGCCAAAAGGATTGTTTGCGTGCATTCTTGCACCGACTC
>NW_024542456.1:0-13128 GCF_016758785.1 Suillus bovinus | reverse complement strand
GGCTATCACGAGCGAGCGTAAACGATCACGAATTTGCTGCTCCTCTTCGTCTATTGTGTATTCAGGAGGAATTATTTGATCACACAAGACTCCTAGGGTGACGCCGGGATCCATGTCGAGATGGTCGCAAAGGGCTGCTTTTACAACGACAACCTCTTCTGGTTCGTCTACGGGAAATGATCAGAAAGACTTGAAACAGTGAGACACATATATGCTCATCATCATCGTTGTAATTTGCGCGTTATATGTTTCAAAGTCACCTTACTTACCGCTTTGAAGAAGTTGCACAAGCACATCCGAATTTCGTTTAACCCACTTGTGTTGAACAAATGAAACGCTTGAGATTGCTCGATATCCTTCAATGCGGACCTGCGGTCGGGGTGTCATGAAAGGAGCACACCAAATAAAGACGTCGCACCCGTGAATCTTGATCCTCGCAAAGATCGTAAACTACATTGATGGCGTCTTCCTCTAGGTCGGGGAAATCATTGAAAAAGTATCTTATATGTGATTTGCTGCATAGCACTTGAGCTGAGAATTTGAGGAATGTGCAATTTCAATGAGTTTCGTGAGCGCGTCACGCCGCTGGTAAATTTACGATGTAAGTTCATTCGAGACACTGAATGGTTAAAATCTTACCAGTTCACTTCCTCCGTCTTGCTCTTTCTCGGCATTCTCGACCAGTTGACGTATTTCCGATTCCTGGTCATCCATTTGCTCTTGCATGTGAGCGGGAAGGGTATAACCCGCGGACTAACAACGATGGATGCGGTTATGATGGCGCTCCAAACGGGAAAGATGTTCCCATCAGTCAATAGACATTTTTGAACGTGACTTATGCATGTCAAGCACGAGTCTAGGACATATGGACGCACCTGTCCTGCACCCTTCTTCCTAACCTATAACGACCCAACATGAGCGTGCGTACTAACGACCAGATTCTTCACGATAGAGTTAATCTACCTCGCCTGGTCAAAAGGCTTGAGAAATCCGTGTCCGAGGATGATTGGTCCGATAGTTCGCAGCGAGACACCTGGATCAAAGCCCAAGGCACTCTCCAGGTTCGTTCGGCATTGCTTGTGGTACATATAAGACTACTAGAAGCTCACATTTTATTAGCGAATCAGACACGCCCGCTTGCTTCTAAAGAACGTCGAGGTTGATGACCATGGCACTTCACCGTACGTGGAATTACTACAGCACACCGTCCGTTTAAGCTCACATTTGATATGCTTCTGTAGAGCCTCAGAACATCGTTATCAGCGCTTGCGTGCAACCCTCGATCAAGTTGAAGCGTTTGTAACAGAGGTCGAGCAGGTATGCACTCCTCACCGTGATACATGTCGGACACCCTTTTCTCGGCTCATTTGGCAAATTAGAAAGCAGCTCCTCCACTTAAGAGACCAGCACCAATCCTGCCATCAATACGTGCCCCTGTGACAAAGGCAGCTGACCTCGAGACCTCACCTGTAGAAGCGACGCTCATCCCGACAGAAGATACAACTCAAAGTGTGCCTAGTGCGGACGACCTCATACCGTCTTCGCAGACAGAGTTTTTACCCTTAGAGCCTCTTGTACCAACTCTTCCTGCAGCATCTTCCGTCACTTCCAACGTCACTGCTACACCTACCATCCTCCAAAACTCTCGCGCACTACAGGAAGAGCTCTCAGAGCAACTCGCACTAATGGCAAGGCAGCTTCGGCGCAATGCCACCCACTTTTCTGAGTCGCTAGTCAAAGACAAGAGCGTTGTCGAAACAATGCAGGAGAAGCTCGAGGGGAACTTTGACTTCATGAAGAAGGAACGGATACGGTTAAGGGACTTCAGGGGAAAGAGTGGAAGTACAACATGCTTGGTGATCACGAGTATACTTGTCGTGCTGGTCGCGTTCATGCTCATGGTTTTCGTCATTCGAGTAACATGACCAATTCTTACAGGTCATGTCTTTCTTACTTCACCCATCATAGTTGTCACATGTATAATCATTAGTCGGTTGTTCTAACTAAGTTTCAAACAGTCCAAGCCGTCGTCATATTGATATGTCCAACAAAATCTAAGACCTACTAATAGTACTAAATGCAGTAATCATAACAAGAACAAGGCGTAACAAAACGTAACATTAAATCAGCATGTCCCGACACTTAGTCAAGTCCTAGAAGTGTCCCAGTATGAATGTAAGTGTCCTAAATGATGTATATACTCTACATTTAATGTGAAAGAATGTCATCAATGCATTGGTTCAAGAAGTCTTTGCGATACGTCAAGTCTGCACGAGGGAAGCGAGCCGCCATAGCCTCACGAGCTGTCCTGAAGTGAAGTTAGTATCAGGCTGTAGTCAAGTATTGGAAGACAACGAACTTCTTTGTCACAGCCATCAAGTCTTGTGTGCTTAAAAAGTTCCTAAGCGCGTTGTACAACTCGTCATCCGAGGGGTTGGGATTCATGTTAGGACCGGTAAACACAGTTGTAGCCATAGATAACGTAGACGTCCTCATTCCTCCGCTTAAAGGCTGAGGAGGAACACCCAGGCTCTGGGCGGGGGACATGGAGCGGTTATTGAAGACTCCAGATGTCATTCGCGAATCAGGCGGTGCCATGCCATACACGCTCCCATGTGGGCCCGAATTGGTCGGAGTAAACATGTTGATCCTTTCTTGCGAGGGTCCTCTCCAGTTGGCCATCTGAGGTGTTGGGCGGTTGGCGTCAGATACGGCACGAGAGCTCGGACGTGAAGGCCCTTGTAGGTTGTGATGTGAAGAGTTGCTATGTATCATGTTTGTGTCGCGGTAGTAGTCATGGTCTCCTGATTCAGAGCGACCATACTCGTAGACAGACGGGCGTTGGGAGCCTGACGGAAGACGCGGCTGAGGGGCGGAGAGATACGCGGAGCCTGCTTTGTTGAAATCAGGAGGCAAGTCATACGACTGCCTGGATTGGCTGTCACCCCACGTTTCAGCTTCATAGTCTATACAGATATTAGCGGGTAGCAGGAGTAAGAATACATATTGAACGTACCACTAAACTTCTTGTATGGAATCATAGACTCATTGAACTTCATGTCGTCGTTATCAGCAATGACCTTCTTGCTTCCGCCATCATCAAGCACGACACGAGTGTTACCCCAACCGAACTCATCCATCCGCCAGAATGAATATATGGGCAGGAAGAAACTGTAAACTGGGTATCTGTAATGACAGAAAATGAGATATGAATCTGATGCGGAACAGCTTAACTCACGAAATGATATAGACCACCATCCATCCAACAAGCATGAACTCTCTTCTGATAATGAAGATAAGAGCCTGGGAAACGACATTGTAAATTACTTCTCTTAATTGAACGACACACTCACCTGAAGACCATACACCGCTGCTAACATGATTATGGAAATCAAAGGGAACGGAGATTGTCCAGTAGCGACCTCGACAATCAGCCAAGCCAACTAAACACAACATTAGCTGGAATTCGGTAATAGAGAAGAGGTCGTAGCTCACGTAAACGACAGTGGAAGGTAATATCTAATGAAAAACATCAGAAGTCGTACGTCGACGCTTTGAAAGGATCTCACCAAAGTACCGATCAGATCGAGATAGACGAAGAACCTCATCGAGAAACAACACATTCCGCAGAGATCAGGAAGAATAGCAAGCTCGCACAAGTTGTGAACGGTCGAATTGATCCAACGTCGGCGTTGTGAAAACAGTACCCTCCAAGATACTGGTGCCATGGTACGCGCAATTGCATCCGGAGTGAACTTGGTCTTGAAGGTGGGGAAATGTTTCATTAACAGCGTCGTCAGAAATCGATCTTCGCCGAGGGAGAACAGGTTCTTCTTGTGCAGGGTGTCCACGTTATCATCTGCATATTCATCAATCACACGGTTGGAGATGATGAGCGGTCGGCCTTTATCGTTAGTGCGGACGCGGTAGAGGGTAAAACATCCAGGGAGACATGAGACTGAGCCGAAAAGACTCTCGAAAGCTTTGGACAAGTTGTGCGAGATGTAGTACTCGTATACCTATGGGTACATTAACTTGAATACACAAAACGCATAAATGTAAACCACTTGCCTGGATCATGGTCCACCAGGATCCCTCCTCATTCTGCAGTCTTGTTTCACCACATATGCCGATTATGTTGGAATCTGATATCGAGGCTGCCACAAGACGGTTAAGAGATTTTGGAGTCACAGACTGCGAAAAGATGTCAGAGCTTTGCGGGATAGCGAGCAGCATAGCGTACCGTGTCTGCGTCCACAGTGAAAATGTACTCGTAGAATGCAGGATCAATCCCAATAACATTCCGCATCTGATGATAGATATCGAGCTCTAGCGGGGACATGGGTGCGTTGAAGTGCACCCTGTTCAAGTACTGCATCAACAAGATTTGACTGTCACGCTTGCCACGGTTGCCGGGTTTCGAACGTTCACTTGGCTTCCCGACCTTCACAACGACTACATACCTGAACAAAAATGTCAGCAATGACTTCATAGTTACGGAGTGAATGACGTACGGAACAACATGGCCTTCATATTCGTACAATCCAGAGTATACCTTGCCATAGTTGAGCTTCTGCGAGCCCTCTCCGATTGATCTATACATCAGGGGCTCAGGATCCTTCGCTGGGTCAACGCCAAGGATATCGAGTACGATGGCAGGCGTTGGCCGTTCATTACCGCTCCCGATAATGTTCCCATCACAAATGACAAAAATCAGCTTCCTCTTGTCGTCGTAGTCCAAATTGGCAAGTGAGTCAATCGTGCGGCGAAGGGAATCCTCTCCTTCCGTGTAACAAGGGACCTGGCATAGCACAAACTTGTCCAGTAATTCGGGGAAGCGCTTGGTACTGAGCTGGAGTGCAGCAAGGACTGTATGGGGTGAATACAAGCAAAGCTTCAGGTAGGAAAGACGTACATTTCAACGCCATCGAGGCCATGAGGACACTGGAGAACACAAGCAAAAGGTAGTTCTGCACTTGGCATCTAGGAGTGTACCGGAAGTCTGTCTCTCCATAGTAGAAGGCATTAGAAAGACAGTCCATATTCGCTGTACTGTTTTCAGTACCCATGGCAGCCAAGACTTGATTCAAAGCAGTAGTGATGTCCTGCCCGGCTTGTTGCTCAAAGACAGCAACGAGGGTCGGTTCAAGGAAGCTGTACTTGGCGACATTCTGGTTGACCGTGTTCATGGTGTAGACATAGTCCGTCAAATCATAGATGCTATTCTCATAAATCGCCCAAGTTCTGCGGAGAAAATGAGTGAGGTCACTCAAGTAGATTGAGTACGACTCACCGTGAATTCGTGGAGTCAGATGCATTAGCCTGAGAAGAGATATCGCTTGGTTCCCAAACCAACGGACCAAGATAATACTGGTCGATCTTTGGTTTGAAGGTCGCAGTGTACCAGTCCTGGTTGTCGAGAGCTGTGGGAGTCGTTGGAGCATTGGCTCCAGAGGAATGCATAGCTGTCGGGAACAAGACTTGATCGTTGAGCGAAGGAGTGATTTTCATTGTCGGGTCGCTGACAAGACCCGCACATGCCACATTTAAAGGAGGGGGGAAGTAGGAGGTCATGTCGGTACCAGCGAGCCCCTGCAGGGTGTTCTCACTATTACTTGGCTCTCCCACAATGTCACTGTGGTCACCGAGAACGAAATTGGAGACGTCGTAGACCCTGCCTTGAATGGAGACGTAGTAATTATTGTCAGCTGTATATTGAGCCACTTCATCTGTCGTCCACGCGTCCTTGAAGTTCGGGCAGAGAATGACACCGAAGGCAATGATGTAAAATAGGATAAGGCCATTTCCGAGAAGGATGAGGATGCAGATGGCCAGTTTCTCTCGCCATGCAAGGCGGACGTCGGGGCGCTTCATACGGCCTAACCACGACAACAGGAAATCGGGAATAAACCAGGTGAAGAAGTAGACAATATAAAGCCAGTAACGTCGGGTGCGAGTAGTTGGCAGATGTTCCTCCGACATTTCAGGAGCATTGTCCGCGGCTAGCAAGGCAGCATTGGGCATAAGGTGAGGTGCCGCGTCAAAGTTTTCGGGCTTCGCATCCCACATCGTGGAACTGGACTCCTCGCGGTAACTAGGAGCAGCAACATGAGACGGTGCGTAACCATCGAATGCAGGCGTTTTCGGCTCTTGGAATGGTGTGGCATGCGGTTCATCAAAGTATGTCGATTGCTGCTCATCACCAGGGTAGTCTGTGGCATCATCGAGAATGGGGCTCTCATCCTCTTGCGAATCCTCACGAGCAAGCTTCTTCTGCTCTTTTTCCTCAGAACGTACAACATCTTCTACCATCTTCCATGCCGAGTACGATAGCCAGATCTTCTGGTTCCCCATCGCAAAATCTATGCCCTCTCTCCAGCCATTAGATTGGGCGCACTGACGAATGCGCTCAGCATCTGATCCGCGCATAGAAGGACGATATCTGTCACAAAACTCTGCCTGATCAAAGTCTGCAACAAACTCAACCTGCTTTCTTGACACAATAGCCGGGAGTAACAGAGCCCTGATTTGACTTTTGACACGACGCCGGTCAAGGGAGTTAGATAACCCATTATCATTGGGGCGAATGCACGTGATAGTCCACATCGGCACATTCTCGATGTTGGACAAGACATTCCAAAGCGTTTGATTGAGCTGCGTAGTGACGGGATAAATTTTGGACGGGTTTAGGCGAGGGTTCTCATCTGCACTGTTTCCTAGGGGAGTGAGCGTACGAAGAGGGCGGGAAGAGATTTGAGCTTGGACGATAGTTTCTTCATCGCTCTGGTGCTTTTCCGTAGACAAGCTAGGACCCGACATGAGTTTCGCGACAAATACATCAGTTGAGCTGCGAAGAAGAGTGACGAAAGCAGGGTCAAGTAGGTCGGCGTCCTTCTCTACGAAGTTGGTGATGTCGTATGAACAGGGACCAGCATAGTGGTTGATCCCGAAAGTTCTCCTCTCGTCTGTGGTTGGCGTTGCAATGAAAGACGCGTGCACACCAAACTTGGCACCCAAATCCCGCAGTAGCTCATCATTCCGATGATTCTCATCCGCACGCCGCGACTTGAAGGACATTGCGGCCTTGTCGACGACACCCAGGAGACCACCAGGTTTTCGTGACGTTGCCTGAGTGGTGTATGGGCCCCGAAGAAGCTCGGCACAGGCTGAGTTGTCCATAGCAATGACGGCCGGTAGTGAGTTCCCATCAGCAATTATACGATTATTAAAATCGGTGTTATCGTCGAGAATGTTCCGAAGGATATGGAATTGCACGAGTTCGTCGGTGAAATTGATGCAGAATTCATCAAAGCCATTCTGATGAGCGGAGATAAGGGGGGTTGAGGAACTTGACCCTGAAGGTGCCCGCGTCTGATAACCTGCTTGGTCAAGCAGTACAATACGAGTGGCGGAACATGTAGGGTTTAGAGAGGCAGGGGCTAGCTTGAAATTGGCAGTTTCTACCACGAATGCAAACATGATTGCATAGAGATCGCGAACTAGCTGGTCTCGCTGTGCCGCACTTTGCTCCGCATTGAGTAGCACAGTATACAACTCCTTGCGTACATAGCTCGTCTTGTACGTCAACGTGTCGCTGAGTTCTTCAGGAGAAACGCCCAAAAGCTTTGCTGCCTGTTGGAGAACTGGTACGTTAAGGACATATGCAGAGACGTCCTGAGCATCAGCCTCCCCGAATTGGAGGTTGCCGAGCAGCAGGATGGCAGCGAGCACGCTAAATATTGACGAAACGTGTTTGGACTTGAAGCCCAACGTTTTGAGGGCGTCTCGCAATCCATCCATTGCGATACCATCATCACTGAACGGGCCAGCAGGCAAGAGGTAACAACCGGATGATGCCAACAAGGCATAGTCCGAAGGACCTTCCAAGCCCATGTAGTCACGCTCCGCTGGTGTAGCTCCAGCAAGAAGTTGGTAGAATACATGGTAAGATCTTTCTTCATGCGACAAGCGAGTCAGGCGTGACTTGTCCAGCCCAAAGGCGATGACCTTCGCAGCGCTGATACGCCCGCGTTCATTGAAATGGAGCTCTGTGTAGCGTGTATGTCGTGAGGCATTTGGGTTCACAAACGTTTTTGCATTTCCGAAAGACTCAAGGAGCAATGTGAAAGATTTGATTTGCTCGACGATTTTGACCTCTCGTTTGGAATGAGCTGAAAGGCGCAAAATCTGGTCCACGAGCAGGCGACTGCTTGCAGTTTTTCCTGACCCTGAGATTCCACTAACAGAATTATGCTATAAGCTCCAGTTTCGTTCGTTCGATGCGGGAGTAACTCACCGAGTGACAACTGCTTGAGACTCGTTCCTCCTTCTCATAAGGAGATAAATCTTGGCCGCTTGCTCATACAAGTGAGGCTCAGGGGGTCTCTGAGAATCTGCTAGGCCCAGCTTGGTGTCCTTGTAACATCTCTCTTCGTACTCCTTCGCGCTAGCGTCGTTGACGTTGGTGAGTGTTTTGTTGGGATTGACTACCACAAGGTTTGTGGATCCGAGTCTAGTGTATGGTAAATCAGCGCGAAATCGAGCTGTGAGAACAGCAAGGATGGAATCATCTGTAAGATGAACGGTGGCAGGTGTAGAAGACGAAACAAGGTCTGTGAGCTCGCCGGAGCTGACAGCTTGTCGCACGAGATTGGCCGAAGCAGAGGCCATCGTGCTGGGAGGTGAACAAGCAAGGAGTCGTGGGGCGGAAAGAAATGACAACTAAACATTCCAGTCGAGCCGTCGGCATGTGGACTGACTGCGCCTCCTTCGATGTGAAGACACGTTATTCTGGGACATCTCCGTCCTGGGCGTAGCCTAGTACTAAGCGCATATGTTTCAACCTGTGGGGAACTTCGCTAATTAGGGTTTCCGAGTCGTGTATCACAAGTTCACATCTGTTGACACCGGCTTTCAGGAGGACAAGCTAAGAAAAGCGTGAGACCATGATCTGGTCTAGGGTGTTGGGCACAGCTTAATTGCCAGGGAACCGGGGACAACAGTGCAAGTGAGCGGCCTGTCCTGGCCGACAACCTTGAAGTTTGTCAGTCAGCCTGACGTTAAACAGTTTCAAGACTACATCCGATGTTATAATTGCTACTAGAAGACGAATGTCAGTACCCTGATTTGTAGTCCTGCGGCAGGGGGGCCACAGGTAAAAAGACCCACCAAAATGTAAATTAGAATGCAAAGCAGTCGCCCTATTTCCTGCAAGACGATCGCGTTCACAAAGAACATGCACTTTGCACACCGCACGATGTACAACGCAGACTGTCTAAAACAAAAGTTTTGATCAATGATGGTTGGGAAATCTCGTGGGAAACATGACCAACCGTGCTACTAAACTAGAATATACGACTCGGGCGCCGGGTCCCTCAGATCCGAACAAGCAGTAAAGCACCCTCCAATACGAGCTCATAAGGAACACGGTCCCAAGTATTAGTTTAGGATCAGTATCAGCGTGCTTCGGCTCGTACTTTTCACCATGATGGATGGTGTGCAGCCGTGTGCCTGGCACGAGGCCTCGACGCACTCAGATCATCCAGCCCATATCTCATGGATGCACCCCTAGACCTTGCTGTCGCGCGTTTTCTTCAAGATAATCAGCATGGAGCCTTCGCGCCAGCCGGACGGACCTTCACGTGTGGTGACTATGCACCTCTGGAGACGCTGACTGGCAACTTCAAACTTGAATGGCTGGTGGACTTGCGTGGGGCTATAGATTGGGCGATCGTGGAACTTGCCAAGCTCTCTACAGAACAATATAGGCTGGTGAAAAGTATGACTGTGCATTCAAACATGGTTTCGAGAAGCCTTGTGGAGCACAAGCCTGTGTACGCAGTAACTTGCAGTACACGAAGACGCGGCTTACTCATGCCAAGTCCAGCTTTGCTATGAGTCACGATTGCATATTTGAGAAGCTTCTGAGGTAAGGGCATCCTTTCTGAACCGAACCCTAAACCATCCCACATTTGTGTCTTAGGTTTTGATATTTCAGCTATCCCCTTGCAATAGAAAGCACTACTCCACTTTCACATTATCATCTTGTCCACCTTAGTACCGGCTGTACATGGCATTTCTCATCTCACAATCATAATTCACAGGTTGGCAACTTCGCTGCGCCCAGATGTCTCCTCCGAGACCTAGAAACGATTCGTGAGCGATTGATTCTCGCTTGTGAATATATCCTCTTGGCGAGTCAGAATCAAAGGTTCTCTTGCTGTATAGTGCGAAAAACACTGTCGGAAATGTCGCAGCACTGACGCTGAACTCGCAGTGTTGATAGACTTGTTGGACAAGCGAAAATTCCACCATGCACGTCTTGTCACACTCTTCCCAGCATCAGTCTACCCGCGAGGAAGGCGAACACCCGATGGATAAGGAGCCTCGCCCTTTAAAATAGACCAGTGAAGTCACACAGACAAGTACCTCATAGACTCCACTGGACATTCGACAACCTCTGTCGTACGCCACTACTATCTTGGCCTGATAATGTGGAGGACATGTGGATTTCAACATGGCTAGACGGAAACTTGTGAATGGACGATATCGTTAGGTGGCACGAATTTAAAGTTCAGCTACCAGATAATTTTGGAATGCCGGTGGGTATCTGACTGAGAATTACTTGGTAGGATGTTACACGAGCCCTGCAGTTTTCCCTGGATGACATCCTTTTGTATCTTCCGCTCGGTGTTCCGCAGTATCAACTGCTCTTAGAGTGACGCGACCAAGGTCGACCTTCATCCCCGGGTAAGTTAGGTCCCGTCTAAAGTCTGACTCGCTCTTACCAATCAGAGACTGATCAGTGCCAAGGAACCTTACAGTGCAATTATAGAAATTTGTCCGTTATATCGACACGGTCTAGACTTTTAATGCACGGCCGGGTCATTGTACCTTCTCATTGATGACTAGTGCGTACGATCGGCCTAGTTTCCAAAGGAAACGCTTCGATTGACCTTGATCCCGCCAACGTGATTTATGGTTTAAATCCCCGAGAAGAGATCCAGTATCATTGTGAAGGACATTTGAAACTCGACAGTGCGCGGACAAGTCTATCTTGAGTCTAACACCTTCAATCCAAACTGACCCCGATTTTCGATCATAATCCATTCCGAGATGAGTAAGAAAAATATCGCCATCATGGAGTCTAGGCTTACAAGTATGAGAGTTAGGTTTGCATAGAGTACGCCCGCTGTTTCCAAAACGATTTGAATGGGCCTTGATTATGCAATACGGCGTACCAAGGGTGCTCCAAGCAGGTGGATTCGGGATACGGCTCCTGACATCTAGCACATCCAAGCTCCCCTTTCCCTCCGAAATTCCATAACATATACTTGCCTCCAATCGGATGCGGCCATGAGGGCTTTCGTGAAACATGGACACGGCAGGCAGGATCGATGGTGCCAGAACCCCGGAGACGACCGAAAGATCATTGTATGACTTCGCGATGTTTACCCACGTCAGGCAAGTGCTATTGAAGAGGTCCATAAGCAGGGTGCCTTGAGAAATCTTATCGGACCCTGCGGTAGAAAAGGGGACCAACGTGAGTATCTAATCTATGTTAGCATATCAGTAGACTGACGTGAAACACTCGAATATGCTTCTGTCCAATAACCCACTTATCAAGGACGTTTTAGCTTGCTGAAGGCCAAATAATGCATATATTCCCACTGATTCGCTGGTTTCCGTGCGACGTTATGATCATGACGCCTTCGTATCACGTGAATGTGGAAACGAGTAGCAGAGAAGATCCCATGTTCAGTAGACGGGCGGTTGTTTCGTGGGGTAGGTTCAAGTATACGACAAACTTGAACATAATCGGGATACTCTTTCCTACAGAGAAATTAAATCAAGGGTACTGACGTTCTCCGACATTACAGTGATCCATTGACTTCATAAAGCATCGTTCGAACTTCGTCGGCATGGCTCAACTTGGACGCAGCCAATAGCCAATATGGCGCCTCCAAAACTTGGAATTAGATCGAGGGCGCTGATGACGATAAACACTGACAGTTGTCTAAACATTATTTGCCCGAATCGCCATGGCTCAATGCAACCAATGGCCAATATACCGCCTCTAGCATGGGATCCACCATCTCTCGAAGTGCTCTTACTCACACGAGTCGGGACTCCACACAAGCGACTTCCTGGTAAACGTCATTTCGAGCAACTTTGTTGCATTATTATGAAACGTTCAAATGTGCTACCCAATGGCCTTTTGGTCGCCGTCAATCACGTGGTCACCGGCTCCGCGGTCAACCCGTCCATACCATTCTATTCACGTTTCAAATAATATCGGAGGTAGGTACGAGCATAACTGAATTGTTTTGTTTTGAAATGCGAGTGAGACAGATAGCGGGTCATCAACATCAAATGCAGTGGAAACAGATATTGTGCTCCACTGGCAATGATTTGGCCATTTCGACAATGAGTGTGCTTCTGACCGGCAATCACAATCATGCGATAATCAGCAGCATCTCACTGATTAGTACACGATCGAATTGCACGAAGCCGAACTGATGTGTATGAATAACGAAAGGCCACGGACAAGAACGGCTATCGCGAAGATGTCAATAGTCGGAGGTGATGCGCTCGTTTGAATCGATTAAATCTTTATGGCGATTATCCGGATCCTGGATATCGATGGCGAGCCTACAGTGCCAGTGACATTGTAAGTCGAGAAGACCTGAATTTTGGCCAACTTCTTGGGTTCTTGTCAAATGTTGGAGCTGTCTTGATCTGGCTGCATTCTCAATGCATCTACCCCTGTTGCGATAGTATCGAATGGAATCCGACTCGGAATCTCGAAATCGAGAGTTACTGATGGGCCTTTGATAATTTCGAGAACCACCAAGGCGGTGTGGAAGCTGTAGGACCTGGAACAATACATCAGATATGGAGGCCTGAGCGAACACAATTGTTCATTGTACGACATTGAATGGATAGATGCCACGCAATGAATGTTCTTCCTAAAGCAAAAGCTCCACCGTCGACCGATGATCGGTCGGATCCAGACAACGAAAACAAATATAATCGACGGAGCGTAACCTGACGTTCCTTTAGAAGAAAGCTAAATGTTCTCGACAAACTCTAACGTATGAACTTCCAAGAAGCACCTTAATCTTGGTG